>NC_053145.1:24411830-24446000 GCF_016808335.1 Panicum virgatum | reverse complement strand
AAATAAACGCACCAAAACCTGAGTTTAGGGTCCAATGGTGTGGATCGGGAGCATTCGTTGTGAAAAATTCTAACAATACATCGCGGCACGAACTTTTGCATTAATTGCACCAATTTGTCGCATTTTGTAGAAAGATTCGTGCTGTAGCAAAACGGTCCCAAAGGCACGCGAACGGAAAGAAAAGCACAAAAACATGAGATTAGGGTCCAATGGTGTGGATCAGGAGCGTTCGTTGTGAAAAATTCTAACAAAACATCACGGCGCGTACTTTTGCATTAATTGCACCAGTTTGCTCATTTTGCATCAAGTTTCGTGCAATAGCAAAACGGTTCCAAATGCACCAAAACGGAAAGAAATGCACCAAAACCTGAGTTTAGGGTCCAATGGTGTGGATCGGGAGCGTTCGTTGCAAAAAATTCTAACAAGACATCGCGGCACGAACTTTTGCATTAATTGCACTAGTTTGGCGCGTTTTGCAGCAAGTTTCGTGCAGTAGCAAAACGGTCCCAAATGCACGTGAATGGAAAGAAACTCTCAAAAACATGAGTTTGGGGTCCAATGGTGTGGATCGAGAGCATTCGTTGCGAAAAATTCTAACAAGACGCGGCACGAACTTTTGCATTAATTGCAACAGCTTGGCTCGTTTTGCACCAAGTTTCGTGCAATAGCAAAATAGTTCCAAATGGATCCAAACGGAAAGAAACACACCAAAACATGAGTTTAGGGTGCAATGTTGTGGATTGGGAGTGTTCATTGTGAAAAATTCTAACAAGACATCGTGGCACGAACTTTTGCATTAATTGCACCAGTTTGGCTCGTTTTGCAGCAAGTTTCGTTGCAATAGCAATACGGTTCCAAATATACTCAAACGGAAAGAAACACACCAAACCTGAGTTTAGGATCCAATGGTTTAGATCGGGAGTGTTCATTGTGAAAAATTCTAACCAGACATCATGGCACGAACTTTTGCATTATTGCACCAGTTTGGCGCGTTTTGCAGCAAGTTTCGTGCTGTAGCAAAACGGTCCCAAATGCACGTGAACGGAAAGAAACGCACAAAAACAAGAGTTTAGGGTCCAATGGTGTGGATCGGGAGTGTTTGTCACGAAAAATTCTAACAAGACATCACGGCGCGAACTTTTGCATTAATTGCACCAGTTTGGCTCGTTTTGCAGCAAATTTCGTGCAATAGCAAAACGGTTCCAAATGCACCCAAACAGAAATAAATGCACCAAAAAATGAGTTTAGGGTCCAATTGTGTGGATCGGGAGCGTTCATTGCGAAAAATTCTAACAAGACATCGCAGCATGAACTTTTGCATTAATTGCACCAATTTGGCGCATTTTGTAGCAAGATTCGTGCTGTAGCAAAACGGTCCCAAATGCACGCGAACGGAAAGAAAAGCACAAAAACATGAGATTAGGGTCCAATGGTGTGGATCGGGAGCGTTCGTTGTGAAAAATTCTAACAAAACATCACGGCCCGTACTTTTGCATTAATTGCACCAGTTTGGCTCGTTTTGCATCAAGTTTCGTGCAATAGCAAAACGGTTCCAAATGCACCAAAACGGAAAGAAATGCACCAAAACTTGAGTTTAGGGTCCAATGGTGTGGATCGGGAGCGTTCGTTCTGAAAAATTCTAACAAGACATCGTGGCACGAACTTTTGCATTAATTGCACCAGTTTGGCGCGTTTTGCAGCAAGTTTCGTGCCGTAGCAAAATGGTCCCAAATGCATGCGAATGGAAAGAAACTCTCAAAAACATGAGTTTGGGGTCCAATGGTGTGGATCGAGAGCATTCGTTGCGAAAATTTCTAATAAGACGCGGCACGAACTTTTGCATTAATTGCAACAGCTTGGCTCGTTTTGCACCAAGTTTCGTGCAATAGCAAAATAGTTCCAAATGGATCCAAACGGAAAGAAACACACCAAAACATGAGTTTAGGGTGCAATGTTGTGGAATGGGAGTGTTCATTGTGAAAAATTCTAACAAGACATCGTGGCACGAACTTTTGCATTAATTGCACCAGTTTGGCTCGTTTTGCAGCAAGTTTCGTGCAATAGCAATACGGTTCCAAATATACTCAAACAGAAAGAAACGCACCGAAAACCTGAGTTTAGGATCCAATGGTTTGGATCGGGAGTGTTCGTTGTGAAAAATTCTAACAAGACATCATGGCACGAACTTTTGCATTAATTGCACCAGTTTGGCGCGTTTTGCAGCAAGTTTCGTGCAGTAGCAAAACGGTCCCAAATGCACGTGAACTGGAAAGAAACGCACAAAAACATGAGTTTAGGGTCCAATGGTGTGGATCGTGAGCATTCGTTGCGAAAAATTCTAACAAGACACCGCGGCACAAACTTTTGTATTAATTGCACAAGCTTGGCACGTTTTGCACCAAGTTTCATGCAATAGCAAACGGTTCCAAATGGACTCAAACGGAAAGAAACGCACCAAAACATGAGTTTAGGGTGCAATGTTGTGGATCGGGAGTGTTCGTTGCGAAAAATTCTAACAAAACATCGTGGCCCGAACTTTTGCATTAATTGCACCAGTTTGGCGCATTTTGTAGCAAGATTCGTGCCGTAGCAAAACGGTCCCAAATGCATGCGAATGGAAAGAAAAGCACAAAAACATGAGATTAGGGTCCAATGGTGTGGATCGGGAGCGTTCGTTGTGAAAAATTCTAACAAAACATCACGGCGCGTACTTTTGCATTAATTGCACCAGTTTGGCTTGTTTTGCATCAAGTTTCGTGCAATAGCAAAACGGTTCCAAATGCACCAAAACGGAAAGAAATGCACCAAAACCTGAGTTTAGGGTCCAATGGTGTGGATCGGGAGCGTTCATTGCGAAAAATTCTAACAAGACATCGTGGCACGAACTTTTGCATTAATTGCACTAGTTTGGCGCGTCTTGCAGCAAGTTTCGTGCAGTAGCAAAACGGTCCCAAATGCACGTGAATGGAAAGAAACTCTCAAAAACATGAGTTTGGGGTCCAATGGTGTGGATCGAGAGCATTCGTTGCGAAAAATTCTAACAAGACGCGGCACGAACTTTTGCATTAATTGCAACAGCTTGGCTCGTTTTGCACCAAGTTTCGTGCAATAGCAAAATAGTTCCAAATGGATCCAAACGGAAAGAAACACACCAAAACATGAGTTTAGGGTGCAATGTTGTGGATTGGGAGTGTTCATTGTGAAAAATTCTAACAAGACATCGTGGCACGAACTTTTGCATTAATTGCATCCAGTTTGGCTCGTTTTGTAGCAAGTTTCGTGCAATAGCAATACGGTTCCAAATATACTCAAACGGAAAGAAACGCACCAAAACCTGAGTTTAGGATCCAATGGTTTGGATCGGGGAGTGTTCGTTGTGAAAATTCTAACAAGACATCATGGCACGAACTTTTGCATTAATTGCACCAGTTTGGCGCGTTTTGCAGCAAGTTTCGTGCAGTAGCAAAACAGTCCCAAATGCACGTGAACGGAAAGAAACGCACAAAAACATGAGTTTAGGGCCAATGGTGTGGATCGTGAGCATTCGTTGCGAAAAATTCTAACAAGACATCGCGGCACAAACTTTTGTATTATTGCACAAGCTTGGCACGTTTTGCACCAAGTTTCATGCAATAGCAAAACGGTTCCAAATGGACTCAAACGGAAAGAAACGCACCAAAACATGAGTTTAGGGTGCAATGTTGTGGATCGAGAGTGTTCGTTGCGAAAAATTCTAACAAAACATCAGTGGCACCAACTTCTGCATTAATTGCACCAGTTTGGCTCGTTTTGCAGCAAGTTTCGTGCAATAGCAAAACGGTTCCAAATATACTCAAACGGAAAGAAACGCACCAAAACCTGAGTTTAGGATCCAATGGTTTGGATCGGGAGCGTTCGTTGTGAAAAATTCTAACAAGACATCATGGCACGAACTTTTTCATTACTTGCACCAGTTTGGCGCGTTTTGCAGCAAGTTTCGCGCAGTAGCAAAATGGTCCCAAATGCACGCGAATGGAAATAAACGCACAAAAACATGAGTTTAGAGTCCAATGGTATGGATCGGGAGAGTTTGTTGCGAAAAATTCTAACAAGACATCTAGGCACGAACTTTTACATTAATTGCACCAGCTTATCTCGTTTTGCACCAAGTTTCGTGCAATAGCAAAACGGTTCCAAATGCACTCAAACGGAAAGAAACACACCAAAACCTGAGTTTAGGGTCCAATGGTGTGGATTGGGAGTGTTCGTTATGAAAAATTCTAACAATACATCGCGGCACGAACTTTTGCATTAATTGCACCAGTTTGGCGCGGTTTGCAGCAAGTTTCGTGCAGTAGCAAAAGGTCCCAAATGTACGCGAACAGAAAGAAAAGCTCAAAAACATAAGATTAGGGTCCAATGGTGTGGATCGGGAGTGTTTGTTGCGAAAAAATTCTAACAAGACATCACGGCGCGAACTTTTGCATTAATTGCACCAGTTTGGCTCATTTTGAGGCAAATTTCGTGCAATAGCAAAACGGTTCCAAATGCACCCAAACAGAAATAAATGCACCAAAACCTGAGTTTAGGGTCCAAAGGTGTGGATCGGGAGCATTCGTTGCGAAAAATTCTAACAAGACATCGTGGCACGAATTTTTGCATTAATTGCACCAGATTGGCGCTATTTGCAGCAAGTTTTGTGCAGTAGCAAAACGGTCCCAAATGCACGCGAATGTTAAGAAACTCACAAAAACATGAGTTTAGGTGGATCGAGTGCATTCGTTACGAATAAATTCTAACAAGACATCGCGGCACGAACTTTTGCATTAATTGCAACAGCCTGGCTTGTTTTGCACCAAGTTTCGTGCAATAGCAAAATAGTTCCTGATGGATCCAAATGGAAAGAAACGCACCAAAACATGAGTTTAGAGTGCAATGTTGTGGATCGGGAGTGTTCATTGTGAAAAATTCTAACAAGACATCGTGGCACGAACTTTTGCATTAATTGCACCAGTTTGGTGCGTTTTGCAGCAAGTTTCGTGCAGTAGCAAAATGGTCCCAAATGCACGCGAACGGAAAGAAACACACAAAAACATGAGTTTAGGGTCCAATGGTGTGGATCAGGAGCGTTCGTTGCGAAAAATTCTAACAAGACATCGCAGCACGAACTTTGAATTAATTGCACCAGTTTGGCTCGTTTGCAGCAAGTTTCGTGCAATTGTAATGGTTCCAAATGCACCCTAACGGAAAGAAACGCACCAAAACCTAAGTTTAGGGTCTAGTGGTGTGGATCGGGAGCGTTCGTTGTGAAAAATTCTAACAATACATCGCGGCACGAACTTTTGCATTAATTGCACCAGTTTGGCTCGTTTTGCATCAAGATTCGTGCTGTAGCAAAACGGTCCCAAATGCACGCGAACGGAAAGAAAAGCACAAAAACATGAGATTAGGGTCCAATGGTGCGGATCGGGAGCGTTCGTTGTGAAAAATTCTAATAAAACATCACGGCGCGTACTTTTGCATTAATTGCACCAGTTTGGCTCGTTTTGCATCAAGTTTCGTGCAATAGCAAAACGGTTCCAAATGCACCAAAACGGAAAGAAATGCACCAAAACCTGAGTTTAGGGTCCAATGGTGTGGATCGGGAGCGTTCGTTGCGAAAATATTCTAACAAGACATCGTGGCACGAACTTTTGCATTAATTGCACCAGTTTGGCGCGTTTTGCAGCAATGTTTCGTGCAGTAGCAAAACGGTCCCAAATGCACTGCGAATGGAAAGAAACTCTCAAAAACATGAGTTTGGGGTCCAATGGTGTGGATCGAGAGCATTCGTTGCGAAAAATTCTAACAAGACGCGGCACGAACTTTTGCATTAATTGCAACAGCTTGGCTCGTTTTGCACCAAGTTTCGTGCAATAGCAAAATAGTTCCAAATGGATCCAAACGGAAAGAAACACACCAAAACATGAGTTTAGGGTGCAATGTTGTGGATTGGGAGTGTTCATTGTGAAAAATTCTAACAAGACATCGTGGCACGAACTTTTGCATTAATTGCACCAGTTTGGCTCGTTTTGCAGCAAGTTTCGTGCAATAGCAATACGGTTCCAAATATACTCAAACGGAAAGAAACGCACCAAAACCTGAGTTTAGGATCCAATGGTTTGGATCGGGAGCGTTCGTTGTGAAAAATTCTAACAAGACATCATGGCACGAACTTTTGCATTAATTGCACCAGTTTGGCGCGTTTTGCAGCAAGTTTCGTGCAGTAGCAAAACGGTCCCAAATGCACGTGAACGGAAAGAAACGCACAAAAACATGAGTTTAGGGTCCAATGGTGTGGATCGTGAGCATTCATTGCGAAAAATTCTAACAAGACATCGCGGCACAAACTTTTGTATTAATTGCACAAGCTTGGCACGTTTTGCACCAAGTTTCATGCAATAGCAAAACGGTTCCAAATGGACTCAAACGAAATGAAACGCACCAAAACATGAGTTTAGGGTGCAATGTTGTGGATCGGGAGTGTTCGTTGCGAAAAATTCTAACAAAACATCGCAGCACGAACTTCTGCATTAATTGCAACCAGTTTGGCTCGTTTGCAGCAAGTTTCGTGCAATAGCAAAACGGTTCCAAATATACTCAAACGGAAAGAAACGCACCAAAACCTTGAGTTTAGGATCCAATGGTTTGGATCGGGAGCGTTCGTTGTGAAAAATTCTAACAAGACATCATGGCACGAACTTTTTGCATTAATTGCACCAGTTTGGCGCTATTTGCAGCAAGTTTCGTGCAGTAGCAAAACGGTCCCAAATGCACGCGAATGTTAAGAAACTCACAAAAACATGAGTTTAGGTGGATCGAGTGCATTTGTTACGAAAAATTCTAACAAGACATCGCGGCACGAACTTTTGCACTAATTGCAACAGCCTGGCTTGTTTTGCACCAAGTTTCGTGCAATAGCAAAATAGTTCCAGATGGATCCAAACGGAAAGAAACGCACCAAAACATGAGTTTAGGGTGCAATGTTGTGGATCGGGAGTGTTCATTGTTAAAAATTCTAACAAGACATCGTGGCACGAACTTTTGCATTAATTGCACCAGTTTGGCGCGTTTTGTAGCAAGATTCGTGCAGTAGCAAAATGGTCCCAAATGCACGCGAACGGAAAGAAACACACAAAAACATGAGTTTAGGGTCCAATGGTGTGGATCGGGAGCGTTCGTTGCGAAAAATTCTAACAAGACATCGCAGCACGAACTTTGAATTAATTGCACCAGTTTGGCTAGTTTTGCAGCAAGTTTCGTGCAATTGCAAAATGGTTCCAAATGCACCCTAACGGAAAGAAACGCACCAAAACCTGAGTTTAGGGTCCAATGGTGTGGATTGGGAGCGTTCGTTGTGAAAAATTCTAACAATACATCGCGGCACGAACTTTTGTATTAATTGCACCAGTTTGGCGCATTTTGTAGCAAGATTCGTGCTGTAGCAAAACGGTCCCAAATGCACGCGAACGGAAAGAAAAGCACAAAAACATGAGATTAGGGTCCAATGGTGCGGATCGGGAGCGTTCGTTGTGAAAAATTCTAATAAAACATCACGGCACGTACTTTTGCATTAATTGCACCAGTTTGGCTCGTTTTGCATCAAGTTTCGTGCAATAGCAAAACGGTTCCAAATGCACCAAAACGGAAAGAAATGCACCAAAACCTGAGTTTAGGGTCCAATGGTGTGGATCGGGAGTGTTCGTTACGAAAAATTCTAACAAGACATCGCGGCACAAACTTTTGTATTAATTGCACAAGCTTGGCACGTTTTGCACCAAGTTTCATGCAATAGCAAAACGGTTCCAAATGGACTCAAACGGAAATGAAACGCACCAAAACATGAGTTTAGGGTGCAATGTTGTGGATTGGGAGTGTTCGTTGCGAAAAATTCTAACAAAACATCGTGGCACCAACTTCTGCATTAATTGAACCAGTTTGGCTCGTTTTGCAGCAAGTTTCGTGCAATAGCAAAACGGTTCCAAATATACTCAAACGGAAAGAAACGCACCAAAACCTGAGTTTAGGATCCAATGGTTTGGATCGGGAGCGTTCGTTGTGAAAAATTCTAACAAGACATCATGGCACGAACTTTTTCATTAATTGCACCAGTTTGGCGCATTTTGCAGCAAGTTTCGCGCAGTAGCAAAATGGTCCCAAATGCACGGAAATGGAAATAAACGCACAATAACATGAGTTTAGGTGGATCGAGTGCATTCGTTACGAAAAATTCTAACAAGACATCGCGGCACGAACTTTTGCATTAATTGCAACAGCCTGGCTCGTTTTGCACCAAGTTTCGTGCAATAGCAAAATAGTTCCAAATGGATCCAAACGGAAAGAAACACACCAAAACATTAGTTTAGGGTGCAATGTTGTGGATTGGGAGTGTTCATTGTGAAAAATTCTAACAAGACATCGTGGCACGAACTTTTGCATTAATTGCACCAGTTTGGCTCGTTTTGCAGCAAGTTTCGTGCAATAGCAATACGGTTCCAAATACACTCAAACGGAAAGAAACGCACCAAAACCTGAGTTTAGGATCCAATGGTGTGGATCGGGAGTGTTCGTTGCGAAAAATTTTAACAAGACATCTCGGCACGAACTTTTGCATTAATTGCACCAGCTTGGCTCGTTTTGCACCAAGTTTCATGCAATAGCAAAACGGTTCCAAATGCGCTCAAACGGAAAGAAACGCACCAAAACCTGAGTTTAGGGTCCAATGGTGTGGATTGGGAGTGTTCATTATGAAAAATTCTAACAATACATCGCGGCACGAACCTTTGCATTAATTGCACCAGTTTGGCGCGTTTGCAGCAAGTTTCGTGCAGTAGCAAAACGGTCCCAAATGTACGCGAACAGAAAGAAAAGCTCAAAAACATGAGATTAGGGTCCAGTGGTGTGGATCGGGAGTGTTCGTTGCGAAAAATTTTAACAAGACATCACAGCACGAACTTTGCATTAACTGCACCAGTTTGGCTCGTTTTGCAGCAAGTTTCGTGCAATTGCAAAATGGTTCCAAATGCACCCAAACGGAAAGAAACGCACCAAAACCTGAGTTTAGGGTCCAATGGTGTGGATCGGGAGCGTTCGTTGTGAAAAATTCTAACAATACATCGCGGCACGAACTTTTGCATTAATTGCACCAGCTTGGCTCGTTTTGCACCAAGTTTCGTGCAATAGCAAAATAGTTCCAAATGGATCCAAACGGAAAGAAACACACCAAAACATGAGTTTAGGTTGCAGTGTTGTGGATTGGGAGTGTTCATTGTGAAAAATTCTAACAAGACATCGTGGCACGAACTTTTGCATTAATTGCACCAGTTTGGCTTGTTTTGCAGCAAGTTTCATGCAATAGCAATACGGTTCCAAATATACTCAAACGGAAAGAAACGTACCAAAACCTGAGTTTAGGATCCAATGGTTTGGATCGGGAGCGTTCGTTGTCAAAAATACTAACAAGACATCATGGCACGAACTTTTGCATTAATTGCACCAGTTTGGCTCGTTTTGCACCAAGTTTCATGCAATAGCAAAACAGTTCCAAATGGACTCAAACGGAATGAAACGCACCAAAACATGAGTTTAGGGTGCAATGTTGTGGATTGGGAGTGTTCGTTACGAAAAATTCTAACAAAACATCGTGGCACGAACTTCTGCATTAATTGCACCAGTTTGGCTCGTTTTGCAGCATGTTTCGGGCAATAGCAAAACGGTTCCAAATATACTCAAACGGAAAGAAATGCACCAAAACCTGAGTTTAGGATCCAATGGTTTGGATCGGGAGCGTTCGTTGTGAAAAATTCTAACAAGACATCATGGCACGAACTTTTTCATTACTTGCACCAGTTTGGCGCGTTTTGCAGCAAGTTTCGCGCAGTAGCAAAATGGTCCCAAATGCACGCGAATGGAAATAAACGCACAAAAACATGAGTTTAGAGTCCAATGGTATGGATCGGGAGCGTTTGTTGCGAAAAATTCTAACAAGACATCTCGGCACGAACTTTTGCATAAATTGCACCAGCTTAGCTCGTTTTGCACCAAGTTTCGTGCAATAGCAAAACAGTTCCAAATGCACTCAAACGGAAAGAAACGCACCAAAACCTGAGTTTAGGGTCCAATGGTGTGGATTGGCAGTGTTCGTTATGAAAAATTCTAACAATACATCGCGGCACGAACTTTTGCATTAATTGCACCAGTTTGGCGCGGTTTGCAGCAAGTTTCGTGCAGTAGCAAAACGGTCCCAAATATACGCAAACAGAAAGAAAAGCTCAAAAACATGAGATTAGGGTCCAATGGTGTGGATCGGGAGTGTTTGTTGCGAAAAATTCTAACAAGACATCACGGCGCGAACTTTTGCATTAATTGCACCAGTTTGGCCCGTTTTGAGGCAAATTTCGTGCAATAGCAAAACGGTTCCAAATGCACCCAAACAGAAATAAATGCTCCAAAACCTGAGTTTAGGGTCCAAAGGTGTGTATCGGGACATTCGTTGCGAAAAATTCTAACAAGACATCGTGGCACGAATTTTTGCATTAATTGCACCAGTTTGGCGCTATTTGCAGCAAGTTTTGTGCAGTAGCAAAACGGTCCCAAATGCACGCGAATGTTAAGAAACTCACAAAAACATGAGTTTAGGTGGATCGAGTGCATTCGTTACGAAAAATTCTAACAAGACATCGCGGCACGAACTTTTGCATTAATTGCAACAGCCTGGCTTGTTTTGCACCAAGTTTCGTGCAATAGCAAAATAGTTCCAGATGGAACCAAATGGAAAGAAACGCACCAAAATATGAGTTTAGGGTGCAATGTTGTGGATCGGGAGTGTTCATTGTGAAAAATTCTAACAAGACATCGTGGCACGAACTTTTGCATTAATTGCACCAGTTTGGCGCGTTTTGCAGCAAGTTTCGTGCAGTAGCAAAATGGTCCCAAATGCACGCGAACGGAAAGAAACACACAAAAACATGAGTTTAGGGTCCAATGGTGTGGATCAGGAGCGTTCGTTGCGAAAAATTCTAACAAGACATCGCAGCACGAACTTTGAATTAATTGCACCAGTTTGGCTCGTTTTGCAGCAAGTTTCGTGCAATTGTAATGGTTCCAAATGCACCCTAACGGAAAGAAACGCACCAAAACCTAAGTTTAGGGTCTAGTGGTGTGGATCGGGAGCGTTCGTTGTGAAAAATTCTAACAATACATCGTGGCACGAACTTTTGCATTAATTGCACCAGTTTGGCTCGTTTTGCATCAAGATTCGTGCTGTAGCAAAACGGTCCCAAATGCACGCGAACGGAAAGAAAAGCACAAAAACATGAGATTAGGGTCCAATGGTGCGGATCGGGAGCGTTCGTTGTGAAAAATTCTAATAAAACATCACGGCGCGTACTTTTGCATTAATTGCACCAGTTTGGCTCGTTTTGCATCAAGTTTCGTGCAATAGCAAAACGGTTCCAAATGCACCAAAACGGAAAGAAATGCACCAAAACCTGAGTTTAGGGTCCAATGGTGTGGATCGGGAGCGTTCGTTGTGAAAAATTCTAACAAGACATCGTGGCACGAACTTTTGCATTAATTGCACCAGTTTGGCGCGTTTTGCAGCAATGTTTCGTGCAGTAGCAAAACGGTCCCAAATGCACGCGAATGGAAAGAAACTCTCAAAAACATGAGTTTGGGGTCCAATGGTGTGGATCGAGAGCATTCGTTGCGAAAAATTCTAACAAGACGCGGCACGAACTTTTGCATTAATTGCAACAGCTTGGCTCGTTTTGCACCAAGTTTCGTGCAATAGCAAAATAGTTCCAAATGGATCCAAACGGAAAGAAACACACCAAAACATGAGTTTAGGGTGCAATGTTGTGGATTGGGAGTGTTCATTGTGAAAAATTCTAACAAGACATCGTGGCACGAACTTTTGCATTAATTGCACCAGTTTGGCTCGTTTTGCAGCAAGTTTCGTGCAATAGCAATACGGTTCCAAATATACTCAAACGGAAAGAAACGCACCAAAACCTGAGTTTAGGATCCAATGGTTTGGATCGGGAGC
Source organism: Panicum virgatum (assembly GCF_016808335.1). Taxonomy (NCBI): domain Eukaryota; kingdom Viridiplantae; phylum Streptophyta; class Magnoliopsida; order Poales; family Poaceae; genus Panicum; species Panicum virgatum. Next base: position 24,433,936 of record NC_053145.1, on the reverse strand, counting down.
GTTCGTTGTGAAAAACTTCTAACAAGACATCATGGCACGAACTTTTGCATTAATTGCACCAGTTTGGCGCGTTTTGCAGCAAGTTTCGTGCAGTAGCAAAACGGTCCCAAATGCACGCTGAACGGAAATAAACGCACAAAAACATGAGATTAGGGTCCAATGGTGTGGATCGTGAGCATTCGTTGCGAAAAATTCTAACAAGACATCGCGGCACAAACTTTTGTATTAATTGCACAAGCTTGGCACGTTTTGCACCAAGTTTCATGCAATAGCAAAACGGTTCCAAATGGACTCAAACGGAAATGAAACGCACCAAAACATGAGTTTAGGGTGCAATGTTGTGGATCGGGAGTGTTCGTTGCGAAAAATTCTAACAAAACATCGCGGCACGAACTTCTGCATTAATTGAACCAGTTTGGCTCGTTTTGCAGCAAGTTTCGTGCAATAGCAAAACGGTTCCAAATATACTCAAACGGAAAGAAACGCACCAAAACCTGAGTTTAGCATCCAATAGTTTGGATCGGGAGCGTTCGTTGTGAAAAATTCTAACAAGACATCACGGCACGAATTTTTGCATTAATTGCACCAGTTTGGCGCTATTTGCAGCAAGTTTTGTGCAGTAGCAAAACGGTCCCAAATGCACGCGAATGTTAAGAAACTCACAAAAGCATGAGTTTAGGTGGATCGAGTGCATTCGTTACGAAAAATTCTAACAAGACATCGCGGCACGAACTTTTGCATTAATTGCAACAGCCTGGCTTGTTTTGCACCAAGTTTCGTGCAATAGCAAAATAGTTCCAGATGGATCCAAACGGAAAGAAACGCACCAAAACATGAGTTTAGGGTGCAATGTTGTGGATCGGGAGTGTTCATTGTGAAAAATTCTAACAAGACATCGTGGCACGAACTTTTGCATTAATTGCACCAGTTTGGCGCGTTTTGTAGCAAGTTTCGTGCAGTAGCAAAATGGTCCCAAATGCACGCGAACGGAAAGAAACACACAAAAACATGAGTTTAGGGTCCAATGGTGTGGATCGGGAGCGTTCGTTGCGAAAAATTCTAACAAGACATCGCAGCACGAACTTTGAATTAATTGCACCAGTTTGGCTCGTTTTGCAGCAAGTTTCGTGCAATTGCAAAATGGTTCCAAATGCACCCTAATGGAAAGAAACGCACCAAAACCTGAGTTTAGGGTCCAATGGTGTGGATCGGGAGCGTTCGTTGTGAAAAATTCTAACAATACATCGCAGCACGAACTTTTGTATTAATTGCACCAGTTTGGCGCATTTTGTAGCAAGATTCGTGCTGTAGCAAAATAGTCCCAAATGCACGCGAACGGAAAGAAAAGCACAAAAACATGAGATTAGGGTCCAATGGTGCGGATCGGGAGCGTTCGTTGTGAAAAATTCTAATAAAACATCACGGCGCGTACTTTTGCATTAATTGCACCAGTTTGGCTCGTTTTGCATCAAGTTTCGTGCAATAGCAAACGGTTCCAAATGCACCAAAATGGAAAGAAATGCACCAAAACCTTAGTTTAGGGTCCAATGGTGTGGATCGGGAGCGTTCGTTGCGATTCTAACAAGACATCGTGGCACGAACTTTTGCATTAATTGCACCAGTTTGGCGCGTTTTGCAGAAAGTTTCGTGCAGTAGCAAAACGGTCCCAAATGCACGTGAATGGAAAGAAACGCACAAAAACATGAGATTAGGGTCCAATGGTGTGGATCGTGAGCATTCGTTGCGAAAAATCTAACAAGACATCGCGGCACAAACTTTTGTATTAATTGCACAAGCTTGGCACGTTTTGCACCAAGTTTCATGCAATAGCAAAACGGTTCCAAATGGACTCAAACGGAATGAAACGCACCAAAACATGAGTTTAGGGTGCAATGTTGTGGATCGGGAGTGTTCGTTGCGAAAAATTCTAACAAAACATCGTGGCACCAACTTCTGCATTAATTGAACCAGTTTGGCTCGTTTTGCAGCAAGTTTCGTGCAATAGCAAAACGGTTCCAAATATACTCAAACGGAAAGAAACGCACCAAAACCTGAGTTTAGGATCCAATGGTTTGGATCGGGAGCGTTCGTTGTGAAAAATTCTAACAAGACATCATGGCACGAACTTTTTCATTAATTGCACCAGTTTGGCGCGTTTTGCATCAAGTTTCACGCAGTAGCAAAATGGTCCCAAATGCACGGAAATGGAAATAAACGCACAATTACAGGAGTTTAGGTGGATCGAGTGCATTCGTTATGAAAAATTCTAACAAGACATCGCGGCACGAACTTTTGCATTAATTGCAACAGCCTGGCTCGTTTTGCACCAAGTTTCGTGCAATAGCAAAATAGTTCCAAATGGATCCAAACGGAAAGAAACACACCAAAACATGAGTTTAGCGTGCAATGGTGTGGATCGGGAGCGTTCGTTGTGAAAAATTCTAACAAGGCATCTCGGCACGAACTTTTGCATTAATTGCACCAGCTTGGCTCGTTTTGCACCAAGTTTCATGCAATAGCAAAACGGTTCCAAATGGGCTCAAACGGAAAGAAACGCACCAAAACCTGAGTTTAGGGTCCAATGGTGTGGATTGGGAGTGTTCATTATGAAAAATTCTAACAATACATCGCGGCACGAACTTTTGCATTAATTGCACCAGTTTGGCGCGGTTTGCAGCAAGTTTCGTGCAGTAGCAAAACGGTCCCAAATGTACGCGAACAGAAAGAAAAGCTCAAAAACATGAGATTAGGGTCCAGTGGTGTGGATCGGGAGTGTTCGTTGCGAAAAATTCTAACAAGACATCACAGCACGAACTTTGCATTAACTGCACCAGTTTGGCTCGTTTTGCACCAAGTTTCATGCAATAGCAAAATAGTTCCAAATGGATCCAACGGAAAGAAACACACCAAAACATGAGTTTAGGGTGCAATGTTGTGGATTGGGAGTGTTCATTGTGAAAAATTCTAACAATACATCGCGGCACGAACTTTTGCATTAATTGCACCAGTTTGGCGCGGTTTGCAGCGAGTTTCGTGCAGTAGCAAAACGGTCCCAAATGTACGCGAACAGAAAGAAAAGCTCAAAAACATGAGATTAGGGTCCAGTGGTGTGGATCGGGAGTGTTCGTTGCGAAAAATTCTAACAAGACATCACAACACGAACTTTGCATTAATTGCACCAGTTTGGCTCGTTTTGCAGCAAGTTTCGTGCAATTGCAAAATGGTTCCAAATGCACCCAAACGGAAAGAAACGCACCAAAACCTGAGTTTAGGGTCCAATGGTGTGGATCCGGAGCCTTCGTTGTGAGAAATTCTAACAATACATCGCGACACGAACTTTTGCATTAATTGCACCAATTTGGCGCATTTTGTAGCAAGATTCGTGCTGTAGCAAAACGGTCCCAAATGCACGCGAACGGAAAGAAAAGCACAAAAACATGAGATTAGGGTCCAATGGTGTGGATCGGGAGCGTTCGTTGTGAAAAATTCTAACAAAACATCACGGCGCGTACTTTTGCATTAATTGCACCAGTTTGGCTCGTTTTGCATCAAGTTTCGTGCAATAGCAAAACGGTTCCAAATGCACCAAAACGGAAAGAAATGCACCAAAACCTGAGTTTAGGGTCCAATGGTGTGGATCGGGAGCGTTCGTTGCGAAAAATTCTAACAAGACATCGTGGCACGAACTTTTGCATTAATTGCACCAGTTTGGCGCGTTTTGCAGCAAGTTTCGTGCAGTAGCAAAACGGTCCCAAATGCACGCGAATGGAAAGAAACTCTCAAAAACATGAGTTTGGGGTCCAATGGTGTGGATCGAGAGCATTCGTTGCGAAAAATTCTAACAAGACGCGGCACGAACTTTTGCATTAATTGCAACAGCTTGGCTCGTTTTGCACCAAGTTTCGTGCAATAGCAAAATAGTTCCAAATGGATCCAAACGGAAAGAAACACACCAAAACATGAGTTTAGGGTGCAATGTTGTGGATTGGGAGTGTTCATTGTGAAAAATTCTAACAAGACATCGTGGCACGAACTTTTGCATTAATTGCACCAGTTTGGCTCGTTTTGCAGCAAGTTTCGTGCAATAGCAATACGGTTCCAAATATACTCAAACGGAAAGAAACGCACCAAAACCTGAGTTTAGGATCCAATGGTTTGGATCGGGAGCTGTTCGTTGTGAAAAATTCTAACAAGACATCATGGCACGAACTTTTGCATTAATTGCACCAGTTTGGCGCGTTTTGCAGCAAGTTTCGTGCAGTAGCAAAACGGTCCCAAATGCACGTGAACGGAAAGAAACGCACAAAAACATGAGTTTAGGGTCCAATGGTGTGGATCGTGAGCATTCGTTGCGAAAAATTCTAACAAGACATCGCGGCACAAACTTTTGTATTAATTGCACAAGCTTGGCACGTTTTGCACCAAGTTTCATGCAATAGCAAAACGGTTCCAAATGGACTCAAACGGAAAGAAACGCACCAAAACATGAGTTTAGGGTGCAATGTTGTGGATCGGGAGTGTTCGTTGCGAAAAATTCTAACAAAACATCGTGGCACGAACTTCTGCATTAATTGCACCAGTTTGGCTCGTTTTGCAGCAAGTTTCGTGCAATAGCAAAACGGTTCCAAATGCACCCAAACGGAAAGAAACGCACCAAAACCTGAGTTTAGGGTCCAATGGTGTGGATCGGGAGCGTTCGTTGTGAAAAATTCTAACAATACATCGCGGCACGAACTTTTGCATTAATTGCACCAGTTTGGCGCGTTTTGTAGCAAGATTCGTGCTGTAGCAAAACGGTCCCAAATGCACGCGAATGGAAAGAAAAGCACAAAAACATGAGATTAGGGTCCAATGGTGTGGATCGGGAGCGTTCGTTGTGAAAAATTCTAACAAAACATCACGGCGCGTACTTTTGCATTAATTGCACCAGTTTGGCTCGTTTTGCATCAAGTTTCGTGCAATAGCAAAACGGTTCCAAATGCACCAAAACGGAAAGAAATGCACCAAAACCTGAGTTTAGGGTCCAATGGTGTGGATCGGGAGCGTTCGTTGCGAAAAATTCTAACAAGACATCGTGGCACGAACTTTTGCATTAATTGCACCAGTTTGGCGCGTTTTGCAGCAAGTTTCGTGCAGTAGCAAAACGGTCCCAAATGCACGCGAATGGAAAGAAACTCTCAAAAACATGAGTTTGGGGTCCAATGGTGTGGATCGAGAGCATTCGTTGCGAAAAATTCTAACAAGACGCGGCACGAACTTTTGCATTAATTGCAACAGCTTGGCTCGTTTTGCACCAAGTTTCGTGCAATAGCAAAATAGTTCCAAATGGATCCAAACGGAAAGAAACACACCAAAACATGAGTTTAGGGTGCAATGTTGTGGATTGGGAGTGTTCATTGTGAAAAATTCTAACAAGACATCGTGGCACGAACTTTTGCATTAATTGCACCAGTTTGGCTCGTTTTGCAGCAAGTTTCGTGCAATAGCAATACGGTTCCAAATATACTCAAACGGAAAGAAACGCACCAAAACCTGAGTTTAGGATCCAATGGTTTGGATCGGGAGCGTTCGTTGTCAAAAATTCTAACAAGACATCATGGCACGAACTTTTGCATTAATTGCACCAGTTTGGCGCGTTTTGCAGCAAGTTTCGTGCAGTAGCAAAACGGTCCCAAATGCACGTGAACTGGAAAGAAACGCACAAAAACATGAGTTTAGGGTCCAATGGTGTGGATCGTGAGCATTCGTTGCGAAAAATTCTAACAAGACATCGCGGCACAAACTTTTGTATTAATTGCACAAGCTTGGCACGTTTTGCACCAAGTTTCATGCAATAGCAAAACGGTTCCAAATGGACTCAAACGGAAAGAAACGCACCAAAACATGAGTTTAGGGTGCAATGTTGTGGATCGGGAGTGTTCGTTGCGAAAAATTCTAACAAGACATCGTGGCACGAACTTCTGCATTAATTGCACCAGTTTGGCTCGTTTTGCAGCAAGTTTCGTGCAATTGCAAAATGGTTCCAAATGCACCCAAACGGAAAGAAACGCACCAAAACCTGAGTTTAGTGTCCAATGGTGTGGATCGGGAGCGTTCGTTGTGAAAAATTCTAACAATACATCGCGGCACGAACTTTTGCATTAGTTGCACCAGTTTGGCGCATTTTGTAGCAAGATTCGTGCTGTAGCAAAACGGTCCCAAATGCACGCGAATGGAAAGAAAAGCACAAAAACATGAGACTAGGGTCCAATGGTGTGGATCGGGAGCGTTCGTTGTGAAAAATTCTAACAAAACAACACGGCGCGTACTTTTGCATTAATTGCACCAGTTTGGCTCGTTTTGCATCAAGTTTCGTGCAATAGCAAAACGGTTCCAAATGCACCAAAACGGAAAGAAATGCACCAAAACCTGAGTTTAGGGTCCAATGGTGTGGATCGGGAGCGTTCGTTGCGAAAAATTCTAACAAGACATCGTGGCACGAACTTTTGCATTAATTGCACCAGTTTGGCGCGTTTTGCAGCAAGTTTCGTGCAGTAGCAAAACGGTCCCAAATGCACGCGAATGGAAAGAAACTCTCAAAAACATGAGTTTGGGCTCCAATGGTGTGGATCGAGAGCATTCGTTGCGAAAAATTCTAACAAGACGCGGCACGAACTTTTGCATTAATTGCAACAGCTTGGCTCGTTTTGCACCAAGTTCCATGCAATAGCAAAATAGTTCCAAATGGATCCAAACAGAAAGAAACACACCAAAACATGAGTTTAGGGTGCAATGTTGTGGATTGGGAGTGTTCATTGTGAAAAATTCTAACAAGACATCATGGCACGAACTTTTGCATTAATTGCACCAGTTTGGCTCGTTTTGCAGCAAGTTTCGTGCAATAGCAATACGGTTCCAAATATACTCAAACGGAAAGAAACGCACCAAAACCTGAGTTTAGGATCCAATGGTTTGGATCGGGAGAGTTCGTTGTGAAAAATTCTAACAAGACATCATGGCACGAACTTTTTCATTAATTGCACCAGTTTGGCGCGTTTTGCAGCAAGTTTCGTGCAATTGCAAAATGGTTCCAAATGCACCCAAACGGAAAGAAACGCACCAAAACCTGAGTTTAGGGTCCAATGGTGTGGATCGGGAGCGTTCGGTGTGAAAAATTCTAACAATACATCGCGGCACGAACTTTTGCATTAATTGCACCAGTTTGGCGCGGTTTGTAGCAAGTTTCGTGCAGTAGGAAAACGGTCCCAAATGTACGCGAACAGAAAGAAAAGCTCAAAAACATGAGATTAGGGTCCAATGGTGTGGATCGGGAGCATTTGTTGCGAAAAATTCTAACAAGACATCACGGCGCGAACTTTTGCATTAATTGCACCAGTTTGACTCGTTTTGCAGCAAGTTTCGTGCAATAGCAAAACGGTTCCAAATGCACCCAAACGGAAATAAATGCACCAAAACCATGAGTTTAGGGTCCAAAGGTGTGGATCGGGAGCATTCGTTGCGAAAAATTCTGACAAGACATCGCGGCACGAACTTTTGCATTAATTGCACCAGTTTGGCGCTATTTGCAGCAAGTTTCGTGCAGTAGCAAAACGGTCCCAAATGCACGCGAATGGAAAGAAACTCACAAAAACATGAGTTTAGGTGGATCGAGTGCATTCGTTACGAAAAATTCTAACAAGACATCGCGGCACGAACTTTTGCATTAATTACAACAGCCTGGCTCGTTTTGCACCAAGTTTCGTGCAATAGCAAAATAGTTCCAAATGCATCCAAACGGAAAGAAACGCACCAAAACATGAGTTTAGGGTACAATGTTGTAAATCGGGAGTGTTCATTGTGAAAAATTCTAACAAGACATCGTGGCACGAGCTTTTGCATTAATTGCACCAGTTTGGCGCGTTTTGCAGCAAGTTTCGTGCAGTAGCAAAACGGTCCCAAATGCACCCAAATGGAAAGAAACGCACCAAAACCTGAAGTTTAGCGTCCAATGGTGTTGATCGGGAGCGTTCGTTGCGAAAAAATCTAACAAGACATTGTGGCACAAACTTTTACATTAATTGCACCAGTTTACCGCGTTTTGCAGCAAGTTTCGTGCAGTAGCAAAACGGTCCCAAATGCACGCGAACGGAAAGAAACACACAAAAACATGAGTTTAGGGTCCAATGGTGTGGATCGGGAGCGTTCGTTGCAAAAAATTCTAACAAGACATCGCAGCACGAACTTTGCATTAATTGCACCTGTTTGGCTCGTTTTGCAGCAAGTTTCGTGCAATTGCAAAATGGTTCCAAATGCACCCAAACGGAAAGAAACGCACCAAAACCTGAGTTTAGGGTCCAATGGTGTGGATCGGGAGCGTTCGTTGTGAAAAATTCTAACAATACATCGCGGCACGAACTTTTGCATTAATTGCACCAGATTGGCACATTTTGTAGCAAGTTTCGTGCAGTAGCAAAACGGTCCCAAATGCACGCGAACGGAAAGAAAAGCACAAAAACATGAGATTAGTGTTCAATGGTGTGGATCGTGAGCATTCGTTGCGAAAAATTCTAACAAGACATCACGGCACAAACTTTTTTATTAATTGCACAAGCTTGGCACATTTTGCACCAAGTTTCATGCAATAGCAAAACGGTTCCAAATGGACTCAAACGGAAAGAAACACACCAAAACATGAGTTTAGGGTGCAATGTTGTGGATCGGGAGTGTTCGTTGCGAAAAATACTAACAAAACATCGTGGCACGAACTTCTGCATTAATTGCACCAGTTTGGCTCGTTTTGCAGCAAGTTTCGTGCAATAGCAAAACGGTTCCAAATATACTCAAACGGAAAGAAACGCACCAAAACCTGAGTTTAGGATCCAATGGTTTGGATCGGGAGCGTTCGTTGTGAAAAATTCTAACAAGACATCATGGCACCAACTTTTGCATTAATTGCACCAGTTTGGCGCGTTTTGCAGCAAGTTTCGCGCAGTAGCAAAATGGTCCCAAATGCACGCGAATGGAAATAAACACACAAAAACATGAGTTTAGTGTCCAATGGTGTGGATCGGGAGCGTTCGTTGCGAAAAATTCTAACAAGACATCTTGTCACGAACTTTTGCATTAATTGCACCAGCTTGGCTCGTTTTGCACCAAGTTTCGTGCAATAGCAAAACGGTTCCATATGCACTCAAACGGAAAGAAACGAACCAAAACCTGAGTTTAGGGTCCAATGGTGTGGATTGGGTGCGTTCGTTATGAAAAATTCTAACAAGACATCTCGGCGCGAAGTTTTGCATTAATTGCACCAATTTGGCTCGTTTTGCAGCAAGTTTCGTGCAATAGCAAAACGGTTCCAAATGCACCCAAACGGAAATAAATGCACCAAAACCTGAGTTTAGGGTCCAAAGGTGTGGACCGGGAGCATTCGTTGCGAAAAATTCTAACAAGACATCGTGGCACGAACTTTTGCATTAATTGCACCAATTTGGCGCTATTTGCAGCAAGTTTCGTGCAGTAGCAAAACGGTCCCAAATGCACGTGAATGGAAAGAAAGTCACAAAAACATGAGTTTAGGTGGATCGAGTGCATTCGTTACGAAAAAATTTAACAAGACATCGCGGCACGAACTTTTGCATTAATTGCAACAGCCTGGCTCGTTTTGCACCAAGTTTCGTGCAATAGCAAAATAGTTCCAAATGGATCCAAACGGAAAGAAATGCACCAAAACATTTGTTTAGGGTGCAATGTTGTGGATCGGGAGTGTTCATTGTGAAAAAATCTAACAAGACATCGTGGCACGAACTTTTGCATTAATTGCACCAGTTTGGCGCGTTTTGCAGCAAGTTTCGTGCAGTAGCAAAACGGTCCCAAATGCACCCAAATGGAAAGAAACGCACCAAAACCTAAGTTTAGCGTCCAATGGTGTTGATCGGGAGCGTTCGTTGCGAAAAAATCTAACAAGACATTGTGGCACAAACTTTTACATTAATTGCACCAGTTTACCGCGTTTTGCAGCAAGTTTCGTGCAGTAGCAAAACGGTCCCAAATGCACGCGAACGGAAAGAAACACACAAAAACATGAGTTTAGGGTCCAATGGTGTGGATCGGGAGCGTTCGTTGCAAAAAATTCTAACAAGACATCGCAGCACGAACTTTGCATTAATTGCACCTGTTTGGCTCGTTTTGCAGCAAGTTTCGTGCAATTGCAAAATGGTTCCAAATGCACCCAAACGGAAAGAAACGCACCAAAACCTGAGTTTAGGGTCCAATGGTGTGGATCGGGAGCGTTCGTTGTGAAAAATTCTAACAATACATCGCGGCACGAACTTTTGCATTAATTGCACCAGATTGGCACATTTTGTAGCAAGTTTCGTGCAGTAGCAAAACGGTCCCAAATGCACGCGAACGGAAAGAAAAGCACAAAAACATGAGTTTAATGTCCAATGGTGTTGATCGGGAGCGTTCGTTGCAAAAAAATCTAACAAGACATCGTGGCACAAACTTTTACATTAATTGCACCAGTTTGCCGCGTTTTGCAGCAAGTTTCGTGCAGTAGCAAAACGGTCCCAAATGCACGCGAACAGAAAGAAACACACAAAAACTTGAGTTTAGGGTCCAATTGTGTGGATCGGGAGCGTTCGTTGCGAAAAATTCTAACAAGACATCGCAGCACGAACTTTGCATTAATTGCACCAGTTTGGCTCGTTTTGCAGCAAGTTTCGTGCAATTGCAAAATGGTTCCAAATGCACCCAAACGGAAAGAAACGCACGAAAACCTGAGTTTAGGGTCCAATGGTGTGGATCGGGAGTGTTCGTTGTGAAAAATTCTAACAATACATCGTGGCACAAACTTTTGCATTAATTGCACCAGTTAGGCGCATTTTGTAGCAAGTTTTGTGCAGTAGCAAAACGGTCCCAAATGCACGCGAACGGAAAGAAAAGCACAAAAACATGAGATTAGGGACCAATGGTGTGGATCGGGAGCGTTCGTTGCGAAAAATTCTAACAAAACATCACGGCGCGTACTTTTGCATTAATTGCACCAGTTTGGCTCGTTTGCATCAAGTTTTGTGCAACAGCAAAATGATTCCAAATGCACCAAAACGGAAAGAAATGTACAAAAACATGAGTTTAGGGTCCAATGGTGTGGATCAGGAGCATTCATTGCGAAAAATTCTAACAAAACATCGTGGCATGAACTTCTGCATTAATTCCACCAGTTTGGCGCGTTTTGCAGCAAGTTTCGTGTAGTAGCAAAACGGTCCCAAATGCACTCAAACGGAAAGAAATGCACCAAAACATGTGTTTAGGGTCAAACGGTGTGGATCAGGAGTGTTCGTTGTGAAAAATTCTAAAAAGAAATCGTGGAACGATCTTTTGCATTAATTGCACCAGTTTGGTCCGTTTTGCTTCGAGTTTCGTGGAGTAGCGAAATGGTTCCAAATGCACCCAAACGGGAAGAAACGCACCAAAACATGAGTTTAGGGTCCAATGGCGTGGATCAGGAGCGTTCGTTGCGAAAAATTCTAAAAACACATCGTGGCATGAACTTTTGCATTAATTGCACCAGTTCGGCGCGTTTTGCGCCTAGCTTTGTGCAGTAGCGAAACGGTCCCAAATGCACGCGAACGGAAAAAAATGCACAAAAACATGAGTTTAGTGTCCAATGGTGTGGATCATGTGCGTTCATTGTGAAAAATTCTAACAAGACATTGCGACACGAACTTTTGCATTAATTGCACTAGTTTGGCGCGTTTTGCAGCATGTTTCGTGCAGTAGCAAAACGGTCCCAAATGCACGCGAATGGAAAGAAACTCTCAAAAACATGAGTTTGGGGTCCAATGGTGTGGATCGAGAGCATTCGTTGCAAAAAATTCTAACAAGACGCGGCACGAACTTTTGCATTAATTGCAACAGCTTGGCTCGTTTTGCACCAAGTTTCGTGCAATAGCAAAATAGTTCCAAATGGATCCAAATGGAAAGAAACACACCAAAACATGAGTTTAGGGTGCAATGTTGTGGATTGGGAGTGTTCATTGTGAAAAATTCTAACAAGACATCGTGGCACGAACTTTTGCATTAATTGCACCAGTTTGGCTCGTTTTGCAGCAAGTTTCGTGCAATAGCAATACGGTTCCAAATATACTCAAACGGAAAGAAACGCACCAAAACCAGAGTTTAGGATCCAATGGTTTGGATCGGGAGCGTTCGTTGTGAAAAATTCTAACAAGACATCATGGCACGAACTTTTGCATTAATTGCACCAGTTTGGCTCGTTTTGCACCAAGTTTCGTGCAATAGCAAAACGGTTCCAAATGCACTCAAATGGAAAGAAACGCACCAAAACCTGAGTTTAGGGTCCAATGGTGTGGATCGGGAGCGTTCGTTATCGAAAAATTCTAAACAATACATCGCGGCACGAACTTTTGCATTAATTGCACCAGTTTGGCTCGTTTTGTACCAAGTTTCGTGCAATAGCAAAATGGTTCCAAATGCACCAAAACGGAAAGAAATGCACAAAAACATGTGTTTAGGGTCCAATGGTGTGGATCAGGAGCATTCGTTGCGAAAAATTCTAACAAAACATCGTGGCATGAACTTCTGCATTAATTCCACCAGTTTGGCGCGTTTTACAGCAAGTTTCGTGTAGTAGCAAAACGGTCCCAAATGCACTCAAACGGAAAGAAATGCACCAAAACATATGTTTAGGGTCAAACGGTGTGGATCAGGAATGTTCGTTGTGAAAAATTCTTAAAAGAAATCGTGGCACGATCTTTTGCATTAATTGCACCAGTTTGGTCCGTTTTGCTTCGAGTTTCGTGGAGTAGCGAAATGGTTCCAAATGCACCCAAACGGGAAGAAACGCACCAAAACATGATTTTAGGGTCCAATGGTGTGGATCGGGAGCATTCGTTGTGAAAAATTCTGACAATAATCGAGGCACGAACTTTTGCATTAATTGCACCAGTTTGGCTCGTTTTGCACCAAGTTTCGTGCAAATAGAAAAATGGTTCCAAATGGATCCAAACGGAATGAAATGCATCAAAACATGAGTTTAGGGTGCAATGGTGTGGATCGGGAGCGTTCGTTGCGAAAAATTCGAACAAGACATCGTGGCACGAACTTTTGCATTAATTGCACCAGTTTCGCGCGTTTTGCAGCAACTTTCGTGCAGTAGCAAAATGGTCCCAAATGCACGCGAATGGAAAGAAATGCAGAAAAAACATGAGTTTAGGGTCCAATGGTGTGGATCAGGAGCATTCATTGCGGAAAATTCTAACAAAACATCATGGCACGAACTTCTGCATTAATTCCACCAGTTTGGCGCATTTTGCAGCAAGTTTCGTGTAGTAGCAAAACGGTTCCAATTGCCCTGAAACGGAAAGAAATGCACCAAAACATGTTTTTGGGGTCCAACGGTGTGGATCAGGAGTGTTTGTTGTGAAAAATTCTAAAAAGAAATCGTGGCACAAACTTTTGCATTAATTGCACCAAGTTTGGCCCGTTTTGCTTCGAGTTTCGTGGAGTAGCGAAATGGTTCCAAATGCACCCAAACGGGAAGAAACGCACCAAAACATGAGTTTAGGGTCCAATGGAGTGGATCAGGAGCGTTCGTTGCGAAAAATTCTAAAAACACATCGTGGCATGAACTTTTGCATTAATTGCAACACTTCGGCGCGTTTTGCGCCAAGCTTTGTGCAGTAGCGAAACGGTCCCAAATGCACGCGAACGGAAAAAAATGCACAAAAACATGAGTTTAGTGTCCAATGGTGTGGATCATGTGCGTTCATTGTGAAAAATTCTAACAAGACATTGCGACACGAACTTTTGTATTAATTGCACCAGTTTGGCGCATTTTGCAGCAAGCTTCGTGTAGTAGTGAAACGGTTCCGAAAGCACCAAAACAAAACAAAACGCACCAAAACATGATTTTAGGGTCCAATGGTGTTTATCGGGGGCATTCGTTGTGAAAAATTCTGACAATAATCGAGGCACGAACTTTTGCATTAATTGCACCAGTTTGGCTCGTTTTGCACCAAGTTTTGTGCAAATAGAAAAACGGTTCCAAATGGATCCAAACGGAATGAAATGCATCAAAACATGAGTTTAGGGTGCAATGGTGTGGATCGGGAGCGTTCGTTGCGAAAAATTCAAACAAGACATCGTGGCACGAACTTTTGCATTAATTGCACCAGTTTCGCGCGTTTTGCAGCAACTTTCGTGCAGTAGCAAAATGGTCCCAAATGCACGCGAACTGGAAAGAAATGCAGAAAAACATGAGTTTTGGGTCCAATGGTGTGGATCAGGAGCATTCATTGCGGAAAATTCTAACAAAACATCGTGGCACGAACTTCTGCATTAATTCCACCAGTTTGGCGCATTTTGCAGCAAGTTTCGTGTAGTAGCAAATTGGTTCCAAATGCCCTGAAACGGAAAGAAATGCACCAAAACATGTGTTTAGGGTCCAACGGTGTGGATCAGGAGTTTTCGTTGTGAAAAATTCTAAAAAGAAATCATGGCACGGACTTTTGCATTAATTGCACTAGTTTGGCCCGTTTTGCTTCGAGTTTCGTGGAGTAATGAAATGGTTCCAAATGCACCCAAACGGGAAGAAACGCACCAAAACATGAGCTTAGGGTCCAATGGCGTGGATCAGGAGCGTTCGTTGCGAAAAATTCTAACAAGACATCGTGGCATGAACTTTTGCATTAATTGCACCAGTTTGGCGCGTTTTGCGCTAAGCTTCGTGCAGTAGCGAAATGGTCCCAAATGCACGTGAACGGAAAACAAATGCACAAAAACATGAGTTTAGTCTCCAATGGTGTGGATCATGAGCGTTCATTGTGAAAAATTTTAACAAGACATTGCGACACAAACTTTTGTATTAATTGCACCAGTTTGGCGCATTTTGCAGCAAGCTTCGTGTAGTAGTGAAACGGTTCCGAAAGCTACCAAAGCAGAATGAAATGCACCAAAACATGATTTTAGGGTCTAATGGTGTGGATCGGGAGCATTCGTTGTGAAAAATTCTAACAATACATCGAGGCACGAACTTTTGCAAATAATTGCACCAGTTTGGCTCGTTTGGCACCAAGTTTTGTGCAATAGCAAAACGGTTCCAAATGGACCCAAATGGAATGAAATGCATCAAAACATGAGTTTAGGGTGCAATGGTGTGGATCGGGAGCATTCGTTGCGAAAAATTCTAACAAGGCATCGTGGCACGAACTTTTGCATTAATTGCACCAGTTTAGCGTTTTGCAGCAACTTTCGTGCAGTAGCAAAATTGGTCCCAAATGCACGCGAACGGAAAGAAATGCGCAAAAACATGAGTTTAGGGTCCAATGGTGTGGATCAGGAGCATTCGTTGCAAAAAATTCTAACAAAACATCGTGGCACGAACTTCTGCATTAATTCCACCAGTTTGGCGCATTTTGCAGCAAGTTTCGTGTAGTAGCAAAACGGTTCCAAATGCCCTGAAAAGGAAAGAAATGCACCAAAACATGATTTTGGGGTCCAACGGTGTGGATCAGGAGTGTTCGTTGTGAAAAATTCTAGAAAAGAAATCGTGGCACAAACTTTTGCATTAATTGCACCAAGTTTGGCCCGTTTTGCTTTGAGTTTCGTGGAGTAGCGAAATGGTTCCAAATGCACACAAACGGGAAGAAACGCACCAAAACATGAGTTTAGGGTCCAATGGCGTGGATCAAGAGCATTCATTGCGAAAAATTCTAACAAGACATCGTGGCATGAACTTTTGCATTAATTGCACCAGTTTGGCGCGTTTTGAACCAAGCTTCATGCAGTTGCGAAACGGTCCCAAATGCACCCAAATGTAAAAAAACGCACCAAAACATGAGTTTAGGGTCCAATGGCGTGGATCATGAGTGTTCTTTGCGAAAAATTCTAAAAAGACAACATGGCACGAACTTTTGCATTAATCAAACCAGTTTAGCGCATTTTGCAGCAAGTTTCGTGCAGCAGCGAAACGGTCCCAAATGCATCCAAACGGAAAGAGACGCACCAAAACATAATTTTAGGGTCCAATGATATGGATTAGGAGTGTTCGTTGCGAAAAATTCTAACAAGACATCGTGGCACGAACTTTTGCATTAATTGCACAGTTTAGTTCTTTTTTAAGCAAGTTTCGTGCAGTAGTAAAATGGTCCCCAATGCACGCGAACGGATAGAAACACACAAAAATATGAGTTTAGGGTCCAACGGTGTAGATCGGGAGCGTTCATTGAGAAAAATTCTAACAAAATATCATGGCACGAACTTCTGTGTTAATTGCAATTAATTGCACCAATTTGGCACGTTTTGCAGCAAATTTCGTGTAGTAGCAAAACGGTTCCAAATGCACCCAAACGGAAAGAAATGCACCAAAACATGAGTTTAGGGTCCAACGGTGTGGATCATGAGTGTTTGTTGTGAAAACTTCTAAAAAGAAATCGTGGCACTAACTTTTGCATTAATTGCACCAGTTTGGCCCGTTTTGCTTCGAGTTTCGTGGAGTAGCGAAACGGTTCCTAATGCACCCAAACGGGAAGAAACGCACCAAAACATGAGTTTAGGGTCCAATGGTGTGGTTCGGGAGCATTCGTTGCGAAAAATTCTAACAAGACATCGTGGGCATGAACTTTTGCATTAATTGCACCAGTTTGGCGCGTTTTGCGCCAAGCTTCGTGCAGTAGCGAAATGGTTTCGAAAGCACCCAAATGTAAAAAAATGCACCAAAACATGAGTTTAGGGTCCAATGGCGTGGATCAGAAGCGTTTGTTGCAAAACATTCTAACAAGACTTCATGGCATGAACTTTTGCATTAATTGAACCAGTTTGGCGCATTTTGCACCAAGTTTCTTGCAGTAGCGAAACAGTCCCAAATGGACCCAAACGGAAAGAAACGCACCAAAACATGAGTTTAGGGTACAATGGTGCGGATCGGGAGCGCTCGTTGTGAAAAATTCTAACAAGACATTGCGGCACGAACTTTTGTATTAATTGCACTAGTTTGACGCATTTTGCTGCAAGCTTCGTGTAGTAGTGAAACGGTTCCGAAAGCACCCAAGAACGAAACGCACCAAAACATGATTTTAGGGTCCAATGGTGTGGATCGGGAGCATTTGTTGTGAAAAATTCTAACAAGACATCGAGGCACGAACTTTTGCATTAATTGCACCAGTTTCGCGCGTTTTGCAGCAACTTTCGTGCAGTAGCAAAATGGTCCCAAATGCACGCGAACGGAAAGAAATGCAGAAAAACATGAGTTTAGGGTCCAATGGTGTGGATCAGGAGCATTCATTGCGGAAAATTCTAACAAAACATCGTGGCACGAACTTCTGCATTAATTCCACCAGTTTGGCGCATTTGCAGCAAGTTTCGTGTAGTAGCAAATAGGTTCCAAATGCCCTGAAACGGAAATAAATGCACCAAAACATGTGTTTAGGGTCCAACGGTGTGGATCAGGAGTGTTCGTTGTGAAAAATTCTAAAAAGAAATCGTGGCACGAACTTTTGCATTAATTGCACCAGTTTGGCCCGTTTTGCTTCGAGTTTCGTGGAGTAATGAAATGGTTCCAAATGCACCCAAACGGGAAGAAACGCACCAAAACATGAGCTTAGGTTCCAATGGCGTGGATCAGGAGCGTTCGTTGCGAAAATTTCTAACAAGACATCGTGGCATGAACTTTTGCATTAATTGCACCAGTTTGGCGCATTTTGCGCCAAGCTTCGTGCAGTAGCGAAATGGTCCCAAATGCACGTGAACGGAAAAAAATGCACAAAAACATGAGTTTAGTCTCCAATGGTGTGGATCATGAGCGTTCATTGTGAAAAATTTTAACAAGACATTGCGACACAAACTTTTGTATTAATTGCACCAGTTTGGCGCATTTTGCAGCAAGCTTCGTGTAGTAGTGAAACGGTTCCGAAAGCTCCAAAACAGAATGAAATGCACCAAAACATGATTTTAGGGTCCAATGGTGTGGATCGGGAGCATTCGTTGTGAAAAATTCTAACAATACATGGAGGCACGAACTTTTGCAAAAAATTGCACCAGTTTGGCTTCTTTTTGCACCAAGTTTTGTGCAATAGCAAAACGGTTCCCAATGGACCCAAATGGAATGAAATGCATCAAAACATGAGTTTAGGGTGCAATGGTGTGGATCGGGAGCTGTTCGTTGCGAAAAATTCTAACAAGGCATCGTGGCACGAACTTTTGCATTAATTGCACCAGTTTAGCGTTTTGCAGCAACTTTCGTGCAGTAGCAAAATGGTCCCAAATGCACGCGAACGGAAAGAAATGCACAAAAACATGAGTTTAGGGTCCAATGGTGTGGATCAGGAGCATTCGTTGCAAAAAATTCTAACAAAACATCATGGCACGAACTTCTGCATTAATTCCACCAGTTTGCGCATTTTGCAGCAAGTTTCGTGTAGTAGCAAAACGGTTCCAAATGCCCTGAAACGGAAAGAAATGCACCAAAACATGTTTTTGGGGTCCAACGGTGTGGATCAGGAGTGTTCGTTGTGAAAAATTCTAAAAAGAAATCGTGGCACAAACTTTTGCATTAATTGCACCAAGTTTGGCCTGTTTTGCTTCGAGTTTCGTGGAGTAGCGAAACGGTTCCTAATGCACCCAAACGGGAAGAAACGCACCAAAACATGAGTTTAGGGTCCAATGGTGTGGTTCGGGAGCATTCGTTGCGAAAAATTCTAACAAGACATCGTGGCATGAACTTTTGCATTAATTGTACCAGTTTGGCGCGTTTTGCGCCAAGCTTCGTGCAGTAGCGAAATGGTTTCGAAAGCACCCAAATTTAAAAAAATGCACAAAAACATGAGTTTAGGGTCCAATGGCGTGGATCATGAGTGTTCTTTGCGAAAAATTCTAAAAAGACAACATGGCACCAACTTTTGCATTAATCAGACCAGTTTGGCGCGTTTTGCAGCAAGTTTCGTGCAGTAGCGAAACGGTCCAAATGCATCCAAACGGAAAGAGACGCACCAAAACATGATTTTAGGGTCCAATGATATGGATTAGGAGTGTTCGTTGCGAAAAATTCTAACAAGACATCGTGGCACGAACTTTTGCATTAATTGCACCAGTTTAGTTTTTTTTAGCAAGTTTCGTGTAGTAGTAAAATGGTCCCCAATGCACGCGAACGGATAGAAACACACAAAAACCTGAGTTTAGGGTCCAACGGTGTGGATCGGGAGCGTTCGTTTAGAAAAATTCTAACAAAACATCGTGGCACGAACTTCTGTGTTAATTGCAATTAATTGCACCAATTTGGCACGTTTTGCAGCAAATTTCGTGTAGTAGCAAAACGGTTCCAAATGCACCCAAACGGAAAGAAATGCACCAAAACATGAGTTTAGGGTCCAACGGTGTGGATCATGAGTGTTTGTTGTGAAAACTTCTAAAAGAAATCGTGGCACTAACTTTTGCATTAATTGCACCAGTTTGGCCCGTTTTGCTTCGAGTTTTGTGGAGTAGCGAAACGGTTCCTAATGCACCCAAACGGGAAGAAACGCACCAAAACATGAGTTTAGGGTCCAATGGTGTGGTTCGGGAGCATTCGTTGCGAAAAATTCTAACAAGACATCGTGGCACGAACATTTGCATTAATTGCAAAAGTTTGGCTCGTTTTGCAGCAAGTTTTGTGTAGTAGCGAAATGGTTTCGAAAGCACCCAAACGGAAACAAATGCACCAAAACATGAGTTTACAGTCATATGGTGTGGATCAGAAGCATTTGTTGCAAAACATTCTAACAAGACTTCATGGCATGAACTTTTGCATTAATTGAACTAGTTTGGCGCATTTTGCACCAAGTTTCGTGCAGTAGCGAAACAGTCCCAAATGGACCCAAACGGAAAGAAACGCACCAAAACATGAGTTTAGGGTCCAATGGTGCGGATCGGGAGCGCTCGTTGCGAAAAATTCTAACAAGACATTGCGGCACGAACTTTTGTATTAATTGCACTAGTTTGGCGCATTTTGCAGCAAGCTTCGTGTAGTAGTGAAACGGTTCCGAAAGCACCCAAACAAGACGAAACACACCAAAACATGATTTTAGGGTCCAACGGTGTGGATCGGGAGCATTCGTTGTGAAAAATTCTAACAAGACATCGAGGCACGAACTTTTGCATTAATTGCACCAGTTTGGCTCGTTTTGCACCAAGTTTCGTGCCATAGCAAAACAGTTCCAAATGGACCCAAACGGAATGAAATGTACCAAAACATGAGTTTTACGGTGCAATGGTGTGGATCGGGAGCGTTTGTTGCGAAAAATTCTAACAAGACATCGTGGCACGAACTTTTGCATTAATTGCACCAGTTTGGAGCGTTTTGCAGCAACTTTCGTGCAGTAGCAAAACGGTCCCGAATGCACACGAACGAAAATAAATGCACAGAAACATGAGTTTAGGGTCCAATGGTGTGGATCAGGAGCATTCGTTGCGAAAAATTCTAACAAAACATCGTGGCAAGAACTTCTGCATTAATTCCACCAGTTTGGCGCGTTTTGCAGCAAGTTTCGTGTAGTAGCAAAACGGTTCCAAATGCACTCAAATGCAAAGAAATGCACCAAAACATGTGTTTAGGGTCAAACGGTGTGGATCAGGAGTGTTCGTTGTGAAAAATTCTAAAAAGAAATCGTGGCACGAACTTTTGCATTAATTGCACCAGTTTGGCCTGTTTTGCTTCGAGTTTCGTGGAGTAGGGAAATGGTTCCAAATGCACCCAAACGGGAAGAAACGCACCAAAACATGAGTTTAGGGTCCAATGGCGTGGATCAGGGAGCGTTCGTTGCAAAAAATTCTAACAAGACATCGTGGCATGAACTTTGCATTAATTGCACCAGTTTGGCGTGTTTTGCGCCAAGCTTCGTGCAGTAGCGAAACGGTCCCAAATGCACGCGAATGGAAAAAAATGCACAAAAACATGAGTTTAGTGTCCAATGGTGTGGATCATGAGCGTTCATTGTGAAAAATTCTAACAAGACATTTCGACACGAACTTTTGTATTAATTGCACCAGTATGGCGCATTTTGCAGCAAGCTTCGTGTAGTAGTGAAATGGTTCCGAAAGCACCAAAACAGAACGAAATGCACCAAAACATGATTTCAGGGTCCAATGGTGTGGATCGGGAGCATTAGTTGTGAAAAATTCTAACAATACATCAAGGCACGAACTTTTGCATTAATTGCACCAGTTTGGCTCGTTTTGCACCAAGTTTCGTGCAAATAGCAAAACGGTTCCAAATGGATCCAAACGGAATGAAATGCATCAAAACATGAGTTTAGGGTGCAATGGTGTGGATCGGGAGCGTTCGTTGCGAAAAAATTCTAACAAGACATCGTGGCACGAACTTTTGCATTAATTGCACCAGTTTGGCACGTTTTGCATCAACTTTCGTGCAGTAGCAAAATGGTCCCAAATGCACGCGAACGGAAAGAAATGCACAAAGACATGAGTTTAGGGTCCAATGGTGTGGATCAGGAGCGTTCGTTGCGAAAAATTCTAATAAAATATTGTGGCACGATCTTCTGCATTAATTCCACCAGTTTGGCGCATTTTGCAGCAAGTTTCGTGTAGTAGCGAAATGGTTCCAAATGACCTAAAACGGAAAGAAATGCACCAAAACATGTGTTTAGGGTCCAACGGTGTGGATCAGGAGTGTTCATTGTGAAAAATTCTAAAAAGAAATCGTGGCACAAACTTTTGCATTAATTGCACCAGTTTCGTGGAGTAGTGAAATGGTTCCAATTGCACACAAACGGGAAGAAACGCACCAAAACATGAGTCTAGGGTCTAATGGCGTGGATCAGGACCGTTCGTTGCGAAAAATTCTAACAAGACATCTTGGCATGAACTTTTGCATTAATTGCTCCAATTTAGAGCGTTTTGCGCCAAGCTTCGTGCAGTAGCGAAACGGTCCCAAATGCACGTGAACGGAAAAAAATTGCACAAAAACATGAGTTTAGTGTCCAATGGTTTGGATCTGGAGCGTTTGTTGTGAAAAATTCTAACAAAATATCGTGGCACAAACTTCTGCATTAATTGCACTAGTTTGGCACGTTTTGCACCAAGTTTCGTGTAGTAGCGAACGGTCCCAAATGCAC